>NC_133334.1:269981203-270021647 GCF_042186555.1 Aquarana catesbeiana | reverse complement strand
CTCTCTCCTTTCCCCCCTCCACTCTCTATCCCCCCTCTTCCTTCCCCCTCTCTCTCTCTCTCCTCTTTCTCTCCTCCCCTCTCTCTCCCCCTCTCCCCCCCCCCCTCTCTCTTCACCTCTATCTCCTTTCACCCTCCCCTCTTTCTCTCCTTCTCCCCCTCCCCCCTCTCTCTCTTGTCTTCTCTCCCCCTCTCTTCACCCCCATTCCCTCTCTCTCTCCACTTTCTCTCCTTCCCTCTCACTCTCCCCCCCTCTCCCCCTCAGTCTCTCCCCCCCCCCATCTCTCTCTCTCTCTCTCCCCCCCCCCTTTCTTTGTTTCATTTTTTTTTTTTATATTATAATTATTTCTAACATTGTATCTCTTGCTCTGTGCACAGCAAGTGCCTACAGAGAGATGCACAGTAGATATGTCGGGAATGTATTCATGTAGGCTTAATATTTATTTATCAATTACAGGTTACATTATACAGTAGATATAAAAAGTCTACACACCCTTGTTAAAATCTCAGGTTTCTGTGATGTAAAAAAATGAGACAAAGAAATCATTTCAGATTTTTTCCTTTAATGTGACCCATAAACTGGACAACTCAGTTGAACAACAGACTAAAAATTTTTCAGGTGGAGGGAAGTAAAAATAAAAAAATAAAATAATATTGTTGCAGAAGTCTGCACACCCTTACACTAATACTTTGTTGAAGCCCCTTTTGATTTTATTACAGCCCTCAGTCTTTTTGGGGATGAGTCTATCAGCATGGCACATCTTGACTTGGCAATATTTGCCCACTCTTCTTTGCAAAAACACTCCAAATCTGTCAGATTGCGAGGACATCTCCTGTGCACAGCCCTCTTCAGATCACCCCACAGATTTTCAATGGGATTCAGGTCTGGGCTTTGGCTGGGCCATTTCAAAACTTTAATCTTCTTCTGGTGAAGCCATTCCTTTGTTGATTTGGATGTATGCTTTGGGTCGTTGTCATGCTGAAAGATGAAGTTCCTCTTTATGTTCAGCTTTCTAGCAGAGGCCTGAAGGTTTTGTGCCAATATTGACTGATATTTGGAACTGTTCAGAATTCCCTCTACCTTGACTAAGGCCTCTGTTCCAGCTAAAGAAAACCCTAAAGCATGATGCTGCCACCACCATGCTTCACAGTGGGTATGGTGTTCTTTTGGTGATGTGCAGTGTTGTTTTGGAATTATAGCCAGAAAGTTCAACCTTGGTATCATCAGACCATAACACATTTCCCACATGCTTTTGGGAGACTTCAGATGTGTTTTTGCAAAATTCTGCCGGGCTTGGATGTTTTTCTTGGTAAGAAAAGGCTTCTGTCTTGCCTCTCTACCCCATAGACCAGACATATGAAGAATAAGGGAGATAGTTGTCACATGTACCACACAGCCAGTACTTGTCAGATATTCCTGCAGCTCCTTTAATGTTGCTGTAGGCCTCTTGGCAGCCTCCTGACCAGTTTTCTTCTCGTCTTTTTATCAATTTTGGAGGGACGTCCAGTTCTTGGTGATGTCACTGTTGTGCCATATTTTCTCCACTTAATAATGATGACTGTCTTCACCGCGTTCCATGGTATATCTAATGCCTTGGAAATTCTTTTGTACCCTTCTCCTGACTGATACTTTCTAACAATGAGATCCCTCTGATGCTTTGGAAGCTCTCTGCAGACCATGGCTTTTGCTGTAGGATGAGACTAATAAAATGTCAGGAAAGACCTACTAGAACAGCTGAACTTTATTTGGGGTTAATCAGAGGCACTTTAAATGATGTCGGATGTGTACTGACTCCTATTTAACATGGGCTTGAATGTGATTGCTTAATTCTGAACACAGCTACATCTCCAGTTATAAGAGGGTGTGCACACTTATGCAACCACATTTTTTTAGTTTTTTATTTTTACTCCTCCCCCCCTAAAAGATTTCAGTTTGTTTTCTAACTGAGTTGTACAGTTTATAGGTCACGTTAAAGGTGGAAAAAGTTCTGAAATGATTTATCTTTGTCTAATTTTTTTTTACATCGCAGAAACCCGACATTTTAACAGGGGTGTGGCAACTCTGATGTGAAAAGTTTATGGGAGAGGGGAAAAGTGTGGGCGGGGGGGGGACTCTATTGTGAAAGGGGGAGGGGCTGAGGTCTCTGATGTAAAAGGGGGAACTGAAGACTCTGATGTGAAAACGGAGGACTTTGATATGAATGTGAAAGGGAGTGATGAGGACTCTGATGTGAAAACTATGTGTGGGGGGGGGCTCAGGACTCTGATGTGGGGGGGGAGGCTCTTATGTGAAAAGTTCTGGGGGGACAACGACGACTGAGGGCTCTGAGGTGAAAGGGAGGTAGTGCTGAAGTCTATAAAGTTAAAAGTGGGGGGGGGGGTTGACTCTGATGTGAAAAGTTTGGGGGGGTAGGGGAGTGTGTAGGGTGAACTGGGAGTGTGTTAAAGGGGGAACTGGGAGCTCTGATATGAATGTGAAAGGGGATGGTGGAGACTGAGGACTCTGGTGTGAAGAGGGGTGGGTGGGGGGGGGGCTCTGATGGGGAGGGGGGGACTGAGAACTCTCATGTGAAAAGTTTGGGGGGGTTCAGAAGTTTGGTGTAAAAGAAGGAGGAACTGGGGACTCTGATTTGACGGGGGGCTTCTGATGTGTCAGGGGGCTTCTGATGTGTCGGGGGGGCTTCTAATGTGACGGGGGGCTTCTGATGTGTCGGGGGGCTTCTGATGTGACTGGGGGCTTCTGATGTGTCGGGGGGGCTTCTAATGTGACGGGGGGCTTCTGATGTGTCGGGGGGGCTTCTGATGTGACTGGGGGCTTCTGATGTGTCGGGGGGGGCTTCTAATGTGACGGGAGGCTTCTGATGTGTCAGGGGGCTTCTGATGTGTCGGGGGGGCTTCTAATGTGACGGGGGGCTTCTGATGTGTCGGGGGGCTTCTGATGTGTCAGGGGGCTTCTAATGCGACGGGGGGCTTCGGATGTGTCGGGGGAGCTTCTAATGTGACGGGGGGCTTCTGATGTGTCGGGGGGCTTCTGATGTGTCGGGGGGCTTCTAATGCGACGGGGGGCTTCGGATGTGTCGGGGGAGCTTCTGATGTGACGGGGGCTTCTGATGTGACGGGGGCTTCTGATGTGACAGGGGGGCTTCTGATGTGTCGGGGGCTTCTGATGTGTCAGGGGCTTCTGATGTGTCAGGTGGGCTTCTAATGTGACGGGGGGCTTCTGATGTGTTGGGGGGCTTCTAATGTGACGGGGGCTTCTGATGTGTTGGGGGGCTTCTAATGTGACGGGGGGGCTTCTGATGTGACGGGGGCTTCTGATGTGACGGGGTGCTTCTGATGTGTCGGGGGGGCTTCTGATGTGTTGGGGGGCTTCTGATGTGATGTGGGACTCCATTTTGAACTGGGGTGCCTCAAGATCTTTTTTTATAATTTTTTAAGGGTAACATGAATTTAAAAAAATAAAAAGAAATGTTGAGAAGCTGTGGAGAAATCCACTTTTTACATTTTGCATCATTACTGTCTTTCAGCTTCTGAGTGCGCATAACAGAATCAAATATCGGAGGCCACCATTTGCTTGGAGCTCTCCCCTTTCCTGCGCAGACGATCCTCAGCCCGGTGGTGACAGGTCCTCTTTAATGATGCCGGTAATGATTACGACTATAAAGGACTCGCCATCTCTTCCATGGCCCCCAGCTACGGCCACCAATCAGTGAGTGCGGAGCGCGGGGCCTGACATGAGAACTTCCAGCGCTCAGCTCCATGTCAGGAGCCGGCAGAGAGGGTGACTATCAGAACCTGATTTAATCTGCAGGAAAAAAAAAAAAATAGCTCCGAGTGACTTAACCTTTCATGTCCCCCCCCTGTCTACATATACAAATAATTGAAGCTCTTGACCCTGTCGCCGTACATACAACTGTAAGTACAACGCTGACATTTGGAGTCCCAATACCCCTCCGAGCCTTTTTTTTTTTTCCTGTGCTAATTTTCTGTTTCAATAATCTGTTGGAGGTAAGAAAAAAAAAAAATTAAAAAAATCCAGAACTGGGGAAAGCGGCATGAATGATTAATGCTGTCAAGCCAAAAGAACGTATTTAGAGAAATCCATAAATCTGTTATTTGTGACATTTTAAAGTAGAGAGAGAAAGAGGAAGGCTTGTTGGCCCTGACGGCCAATATTACAGCAAAGGAATGGAAAAAATTGATGTAAATAGGTTATTACATAGTAACCCCTCAGGCTGCGAACCGAGGTCACGGCGCTACCTGTTAATGACACAGGATTATGGTCACGGGACGGAAGTCGGAGGGCTGAGTGATACAGGTTAATACAAGGGAGCAGGGCCTACCGCACAATATGCTAAACACATAAAAAAAAAAAAAAAAATGCTAGGTATTTCATTCCATCATGATTTAATTTTTTTTTTTTTCAAGATTGTATTTTTTTTTTTTACTAAAAATGTATTTACTTTATATAATTGTTTATATAATTTTTATTTAAACACTTAATAAATATTAATATTATATATATATATATATATATATATATATATATATATATATATATATATATATATACACATATATTATATATATATATATTTAATTTTAATATAATATATATATATATATTATATATTAATATTATATTATAATATTATTATATTGATATTTTATTTAATATTTTACATGTCATTTTTTTTATACTAAAGATGCATTTCATTTACATAATTGTTTATATGATCTTTAATACATTTTTAATAAATAATGTGAGATTATTTTTCATATTTTAAATGTAATATTTATTTTTATTCTAAAAATGTATTTAAGTTACATAACTGTTTATATGATGTTTATTAATTTTTTAATACATAATTTGAGATTTTATTTCATATTTTAAATGTAATATTTATTTTTATTCTAAAAATGTATTTAATTAACATAATTGTTTATATGATGTTTATTACTTTTTTAATAAATAATTTGAGATTTTATTTCATATTTTAAATGTAACAATTTTTTTATATGCTAAATGTATTTAATTTACATAACTGTTTATATGATGTTTATTACATTTTTAATAAATAATTTGAGATTTAATATTTTAAATGTAACAATTTTTTTATACGCTAAATGTATTTAATTTATATAATTGTTTATATGATGTTTATTACATTTTTAATAAATAATTTGAGATTTTATTTAATGTAATGATTTTTTTATACTCTAAATGTAATTAATTGATATAATTGTTTATATGATGTTTATTACATTTTTAATAAATAATTTGAGATTTTATTATTTTAAATGTAATGATTTTTTTTTTACTAAAATTTTATTCAATTTGATATAATTGTTTATATGATTTTTTAAAAATAAATAATTTGATATTTTATTTCATATTTTAAATGTAATTTTTCTTTTTTTATACTAAAAATGTATTTAATTTAAATAATTGTTTATATAATTTGTATTTACAAATGTAATAAATAATTTGATATTTTATTTAATATTTTAAATGTAATATATTTTATACTAAAAATGTATTTAATTTATATAATTGTTTGTTTATATGATTTTTATTACTTTTTTAATAAATAAATTGATCATTTATTTAATATTTTAAATGTAATGATTTTTTATACTAAAACTGTATTTAATTTATATCATTGTTTATATGATTTGTATTACATTTTTAATATGTATACAATTGTGACACAGGTCATATTGTAATTGAATGTTTTTAAAAATGGCCTTTCCTTTTCAATCTGCAGCAGCTGTCATTTTCTATAAAGTGCAATATGGCCACCTGGAGGCGCTCTGTACACAGATGGTATACAGAGCACCCCCCAGAAATGTCATTTCCTGCTTGTGTGATCGGCTCACTGATTTTCCCAGAAGTCTGCACTAAGATGCAAGTCAGATTTTGGGCATCCCCTGCAGCAAAAATTTCATTTTTGGTGAGATACTCCCAAAGGGAAATCACATCCAAAGGGATGCAGACCCCGCCACTTTCCTCATTAGAGCCCTGCAGGTGCAGCAGCTGATTAATAAGTATGAAATTGCTCCCATTCACATTTACAGACAAACAAACCACAAACAGCTATTTCTTCAGAAAAACAAAAGGTAAGAATCTGCAACAAAGTTTATTAACCATTTGCCGACCGCGCTATAGCCGAATGCGGTTACAGCACAGTCGTCTAGCTCTGGGAGGCTGTCATATGATGGCCTCCCGTGATCGTGCCCGCTGCTGGGCGTGGGTGGCACAGTCTGTGATGTGTGCCCTCACAGATTGAGGCAAAGAGCCAATCAGCAGCTCTTTACCACGTGATCAGCTGTGTCCAATCTATGCACTGCTTCTACTCACACTGTCAGCATGCGGAGGAGAGGAGAAAAGAACCGATAATCAGCTCCTGCTAAAGTGCTGCCAATCTGTGCCCACCAGTGTCTCCTCATCAATGTCACCTATCAGTGCCCATGATTGCCGCCTATCAGTACTGCCTCATCAGTGCAGCCTATCAGTGCCCATCAATGCCGCTTTATCAGTGCCCATCAGTGCAGCCTATCAGTGCCACATATCAGTACCGCCTCATCAGTGCTCATAAGTGCAGCCTATCAGTGCCCATCAATGCCACCTCATCAATACCCATCAGTACAGCCTAACAGTGCCCATCAATGCCGCCTCATCAGTGCCCATCAGTGCAGCCTATCAGTGCCCATCAATGCTGCCTCATCAGTGCAACCTATCAGTGCCCATCCATGCCGCCTCATTAGTGCCCGTCAGTACATCCTAACAGTGCCCATCAATGCCGCCTCATCAGTGCCCATCAGTGCCGCCTCATCAGTGCAGCCTATCAGTGCCACCTGTCAGTGCCCATCATTGCCGCCTATCAGTACCGCCTCATCAGTGCCCATCAGTGCAGCCTATCAGTGATCATCAGTACAGCCTATCAGTGCCCATCAATGCCACTTCATCAGTGCCGCCTCATCAGTGCAGCCTATCAGTGCCCATCAATGCCACCTCATCAGTGCCCATCAATGCTGCTTCATCAGTACCCGCCTCATCAGTGCTAATCAGTGCAGCCTCTCAGTGCTAATCAATGCCGCCTCATCAGTACCCATCAGTATAGCCTATCAGTGTCCATTAATGCCGCTTCATCAGTGCTGCCTCATCAGTGGCCATCAATGCTGCCTCATCAGTACCCATCAGTGCAGCCTATCAGTGTCCATCAGGGCCGCCTCATCAGTGCCCATCGGTACAGCCTATCAGTGCCTATCAATGCCACTTCATCAGTGCTGCCTCATCAGTGCCCATCAGTGCAGCTTATCAGTGCCCATCAATGCCGCCTCATCAGTGCCCATCAGTGCAGCCTATCAGTGCCCATCAATGCCCCCTCATCAGTGCCGCCTCATCAGTGTCCATCAGTACAGCCTATCAGTGCCCATCAATGCCACTTAATCAGTGCCCATCATTGCCACCTCATCAGCGCTGCTTCATCGGTACCCATCAGTAAAGGAGAAAAATGACCTCCTATGAACATTTTCTTTCTTTGCTCAAAGTTTTCAGTCTTTATTCGTTTATTTAGCATAAAATATAAAACCCCAATAAGAGATTAATTGCCACCAAAAGAAAGCTCTATTTGTGTTTAAAAAAAATGATAAAAATGTCATATGTGTACAGTGTAGTATGACCGCGCAATTGTCATTCAAAGTGTGACAGCGCTGAAAGCTTAAAATTGGCCTGGGCAGGAAGGGGGTAAAAGTGCCCGGTAGGCAAGTGGTTAAACTCCCTGCAATGTACACAGATCCCTCAGAGGGGGATTTTTTTTTTTTTTGGCAACAAAAGCAGAGGTACTCTTTAAGTCGATATCAAAAACTGATCACAGAGTCACATTTACACACCGAGGTCAAAGGTAAGTCTTTACCTCCCTTTCTTGACCTTTGATACATTTTAATACAATCACATGACCTCTTGGCCTCTACATGAATGGGCACCAATTTGCCTGACAGAGCAGCTGTCGGGTGGTTTAGATGTGTAGGTGATGTCCTGCTTCCCGGCACAAGGCATTGACCAAACACAAGAGATGCGGGTCACCCAGAAGTCAATGTCCCCCGTGCTCTGCAGGGGCCAATACAAAATATGTTTCTCTGAGATTCAATTCCAGAAATTAAAACCTGGAAAAATCATTTGTAACCCTATTATATTTACAACTTTTGGCCTAATCCTTGGATCGCCAGAGGCACTTGGTTTGTACGAAAACCTTGCTCAGGACAAGGATAATCTGTTCAGCACAAATACATATCGTTCCGCAGATGATGACCAGATGTTAAAAGGGTTTGCAGGCCCTTTCGGCAATCAATAGGTTAGGAGATCAGGCCGGATTGCAGCCTATAAGGATGGATACTTTCTTGTATCTGCCTTTCATTGCAGGATCCAGGATGCATTCGTTTGGCCCGAAGAGGTGCTGACTGTTGTATTTTAATATATGATGCCAAACAAAGCTTTTAGAGGAGTCAAAGGACTCGCTATAGCTTGTGAAACATTACACTACCCCTTCCTTTATTAATGTTGTTTGTTACAGAGCACAGATGGTCTCCCAAAAAGACCTCAGGCCATGCCCAAATGTTTGGTAAGCTCAAGGTCCTACCCCGCTCCAGCCCTGCTAGAACACAGTCCCACCTGCTGAAGTCAACCCTTCCGCCATCTTGTGCCCTGCTCTTCACCATAGGCCTCCTCACAGCCATAGACCTTTATATCCTGAAGATGGAATGTCCACATGTTGATTAGCCTCACTCTACTTTACTGATGTTGTTTAGGCAATGGCAAGACAGTCACATCACAAAGACATACATTCTGGAGTAATTTGGCATACATAGTCAATCAAATATAGTGAGCGGTCCGCAGTAGTTACAGGGGAAAGCCCGTGCAGTACCTCAACAATCATCTCCCTACAGTCTGTCATCTTCCCAGGGTCTTGAGTACTCACAGGAAGGTGTTCTCTGTAGACACATCCTAGCTGGGTACATATCTCCCGGGAACCCTCCGGGGGAAGCAGCCTCATACAGGGATCTCTAGCCTGGCCTAAAAGGCCTTTTGCAATCTGCACTAGCCCCCACCTCTCCAAGGGACAGAATGTGCACAGCCAGGTCCTCCTACATTAAGGGCCTCCTGCCCACCTCTCCAAGGGACAGAATGTCCACAGCCAGGTCCTCCTACATTAAGGGCCTCCTGCCCACCTCTCCAAGGGACAGAATGTCCACAGCCAGGTCCTCCTACATTAAGGGCCTCCTGCCCACCTCTCCAAGGGACAGAATGTCCACAGCCAGGTCCTCCTACATTAAGGGCCTCCTGCCCTGTCCAGGGCCCACGTGTGTTAGTCACATTCCCACAGGTGGGTGGGTGTAAGGCTCCCAAACCCCAAGTCTGTCAGTGTCTCATCCTCACCTAGCTTATATATGGGAGCTGAGTCAACCCCGACATCACCCGTAGGAGGGCTCTACCTAAATGGGGCCTAATACCTAGTGTCACTACCTGCTGTACCAGACACTATTCCGGTACAGAGCCACCTAGTGGCGAAGTGGCTAACTGCACCTGCCTACACACCTATATACTAATTTTGACATAACACTTCTAATGCCCTTTGCATCAAATGAGCAAAAAGCTGGCTATATAGGAGTTCAAATTCATTAGAGCTTTCACATGAAAATCCTGAAAATTTGCCATCATTGAGTCAACTAATCTTGCTCGAAATCCCCTAAAATTTCATCCGGACATGCTACTTGAATGGAATCCAGGATGTGTTAAATGGGTTTCTTTGTGCCTAGAACATTTGTTATTTACCTGTAAGCAGAGCCTGAGATAACGAGGATGGCCTCTTGCGCAGGTCCTATATGAGCACCGCTGGATGTTGAGCCAGGGTAGCAACGGAGAAGGAAAGGCACGAGTACCATGGTGTGGACACTGTGAGCAGGTACTTGGGAGTGCTGGTATCATGTGACAAGCACACGTAAAGCTGCCGATGCACTGTGGATGCACCAAGTTCACTTGTTGGTAGAGTCAGGCCCAGTGGCGTCTCCAGCTTTCATATTTAGGGGGGGCACATGGGGGGACAGGGACAAAAGTAGGGGGGCAACTATAAAATGCATATATATATCTATATCTATCTATCTATCTATATATATATTATATATATATATATATATATATATATATATATATATATATATATATAGATAGATAGATATAGATATATAGATATATAAATATATACTGGGGCCCTTTACTACGACCCCACAACGGCCCTTTCACATGTTCTGCAGTGAGCTCCCTTCCTACTGTATTGGGGCCCCCCAGGGTGGCAGAAAACAAGAGATATATGTCACCAGCATTCCAAGAAAATATAAGGGTCCAAAGCAGTGGGAGAACTATCAGGGTTGCAAAGGTTGTCTTGCCACCGGGCCCTGGTGTTCTGTCACTGTAGGGTTCCCCAGCCTCCTCTTGCTGTCCTGCCCCTGCTATTGACAGCGCTGGTCTGGCATCTCTTGGAATTTACAGGCCGGTTCTCCTGTCCTAAGGATGGGAGAAATCAGTCTGTTTTTTCAGTAACTGAGAGTCCTGGTGGAGTCCTTCCTGCAACTCGCTCTTCTCCCTGCCAATGAGGATGCAGGGGAAGGAGCAGATCGGGCGGCCGTGGTTGTGTGAGCGCTCGCATTATGCAGTATCAGCAAGCAGAGGGAGGTGGGAGGAATCACCCGCAGGAGCTGACTGGGGACTCTCTCCCTCTTAGACACTGATTTTTTGTAAAAAAAAAAAAAAAAAACATTTTTTTTATTGGGGGGGCACATGGTGGGGCACAGCATAATGTTGGGGGGGTCAGGGCCCCCTCTGGCCCCCCCCTAGGGACGCCATTGGTCAGGCTCCACACCTGGTTAAGTGATAGCCGAGTGAACGGACACCCGGACGTAAGCAGAATCAGAGTCAGGAACAGGCAGAAGTCTTCAAAATAGGGCAGCGAGGTACATAGTCAATAGGCAGAAGCATGGTCAGTAGTCAAGGCTGAAGTCTGTAGCAGATGTAGACAGCAAACATGACCAGGCAAGGGTAAACTGAGAGGAAGGTCAGAGAGGAAGCCAGGTCAGTAACAGGATCAAGGATGTTCATCAGGACTGGATCACAGGAACCGTCAAAAACAAACATCGATTTGACCCCACTAACCGTTAGAAAATTGAACAAGCATTCTAAAAAAAATTTTTAAATAAAATTCTACTGGTGTATTGCTAGCTTTATGACATGAGACTCTCCAGCTCCTGTAACATCAGCAATCCTATAAAATAGTAAACTTCCTTATTGGATTCTTTCCTAATGAAGAAGTACAATACGTTCCAAAAACAAATCATTTCAAATGAAATTCAACTGGTGTATTGTCGACTTAGACCAGCCTTTTTCAACCAGGATGCCTTGGCACATTGAGGTGCCTCTTAAATTCCTCAGGAGTACCTTGACAAAAAGCCTAAATATTGCCTCAAATTTACCCAAAATTGTCAACAAGTCAACAGTTGGATCAAGCCTGCCTTTTTTTTTGGTTACACAAAGCCTCAGGTTTTTATTGTGTAGCATTACAATCTTGGACACCATGGGGATCAGCTGCCAACTCCCTGAAAACTGATACCATCAAAGGTTGATAAGGAGGACATTGGGTGCCTAAAGACATCCTTGTCTGCCCCTCCCCTGTCCATCTCCAACAGCAATAGGGTCACATTAGCTGAATTAGGGAGAGAAACTAAGGAAGAAGAGAAAAGTTAGTACCAGTGTACAAAGATATTTTGCATATCACCTCTAATGTTGGGTGTCCTACAAGTGTAGGGGCTGCTGCATTATGTAAAACGATGAGCACAGTTTTAAATTTTAGAATGGGGTTCCTTGAGGTTGTACATAACTTTAAAGGGTTCCTTGACTGCAAAAAGGTTGAGAAACATTGGCTTACACCTTATAAAAAATAGGCACAGTGATCTCATTGTCTTCTAGTCTTCATTAACATGTTTACAACACGTGGGTCAAGAGGGCACCTTTCCTGACCTTGACTTAGTGTGGTTACCTATTGCCTTTAGAACATCGAAAATTAAACAAGTGTAGCGCTACCCCCAAAGGAGCCTGTAAATTTATCAGTTCTTCCCCAAAGTCAGTGAAGAGGCAGCCAGGCACACAGCAACAATCCATTAATTCTGGCTTAATAATCAGCCTAGGCCTAGGGAATGCCTTCTATGTGTTTAGTTGTTGAGGAGCTTCAATGGGGTGTAGGGTGATATGGGATACTCCAGATTTACTAAATATTTACAGGATGACACTTCACTTTTCCAAATCTCCCTCTGCAGTCTTTATACAGGAACAAGTAAGGATGGCAGAGACCGAGCCAATTTTTAAAAACTATCTGCCCAGGAGGATACAGTACACAGTCACTAGAACCCCAAACTCAGGTCAGTACTCACAAAGTAAAGGGATCACCGGATGCCTCCTGCCAGTATCCACTGGACACCAGACCAGGTTCCCAAGTGAGGAATCCCTTGATTAGAAACAGAATGAATTGAAAGAAACAGGCCCCCAGCTCTGCCACATCTGGGACCTCAAAGAATGGCTGCTGGGATCAGGATAACTGCTGCAGGTTGGGGTAGTCACCCCCCCCCCACCCAAACAGGTAGATTCTTTCCAACAATGGGAAGTGGAATTGAGACCCCTGCTGCTCTAAATCTCGGACTGTTTACATGCTTCTTTAGCCACCCTCTGGGCACACCTCCCCAGGGATTGGCTGGAGCACAATAAATATTTGGGCTGGGATTTGCTCTGCCCAACCCTCTATGTTCCAGAAGCCTCTGGAATACAGGGGAGAGCAATCAAGCCTGCAGCCTGTGAGATTCGGAACAGTCAAAAGCAATCAACAACTGCTCTACTGATTACAGGGGAATACTAAATTTGCCTGATGTCCTAGCAACCTAACTAGGAAGGTGCTACACACAGAAAAGAGAACTAAACTGCCAAGAAGCTTAAAACACTAATAATTTTTTATGATTTTTTCTTTTTTTTTTTTTTTTTTTTTTTTTTAGGCATTGTCTTTTAATCAAATGACGAAGAGCCTTTTTTACATAGTCATCTGCTGGCATGGTGTGCTGTGGTGCCTTCAAAATGAATGACACCACAACTCCACCACAACAGAGAGGTTTCTTTTGCTTTTTGTTGTGTCTACGGGACAGGAAGTTGAGTTCAAATTTCTCCAACAGGACACAAAAAAAGAATTATTCCCTACTCCACAAAAATTAAAGTTTTGACTTTAGACATACTACATTATAATACTTTGCCATGGCTCCTTGTTAATATTTCCCCTTTATTGATATGTACTGTTTTCAGCTGGCCTAGATAATTAACAAGTAAATGATGTCTTTAGAATTGCTTGTTTCCAAGTCTTGGGTTTGTCTACAAGAACTGCAACCTGTTGATGTTTTAAATCATACACCAGCTTGCATTACTTACCCGGATGACTGATGGATCATGTTTCAAAGTAATTATATAATAGTGTTTGAGCACAACGAAGGCAATTACTTACTGCTGCGATTTATTTCTCAGGCATGGGACATGGAATCTGTTTAATTTCCGAGACCATGTTAGAGGACAGGAAGTTGAACATTATTAAATTGTGAAGATGAGAAAGAAGTTCTGCAGATATTCATAACATTCGAAGGACGGAAGCAGGACAACATGGACACCGCATGGTGGCTTTGTATAAAGCAAGGGTCTTCAAACTTTCTAAACAAAGGGTCGGTTTACTGTACTTCAGACTTTTGGGGGGCTGGACTGTGGCTAGTGGGAGTAGAAATTGTCCTGGCATCAGTGGGAGAAAACAATGCATCTTTGGTATTATTGGTAGGAATAGTGCCCCTTTGTTGGTGTCGGTGGGAGGAATAGTGCTCCGTCTTTTGTATCAGTGGGAAGAAAAGTGCCCCATCACTGGTATCAGTGGGAGAAATAGTTCCCCATCATTGGCGCCAGTGGGAGGATTAGTGACCCGCCATTGATCAGTGGGAAGATTAGTGACCAACCATTGGTATCAGTCTGAGAAATAGTGACCCACCATTGGTATCAGTGGGAGAAAAATTGACCCACCATTGGTTTCAATGGGAGGAATCCCTCCCCATTATTGGTATTAGCTTGAGGAATAGTGTCCCATCGTTGGTGTCAGTGGGACAAATAGTGCCCCATTGTTGATGTCAGAAATTAGATTTATGCCCCATTGTTGGTGTCAGTGGGAGGAATAGTGTCTTGTATCAGTGGGAGAAAAAGTGCTCCAAGGGCCAGATAAAGACAAGCCAAGGGTCACATCAGGCCCCCGGGCCGCAGTTTGTAGACCACTGGTATAAAGCATAGTACATCTTAGTTAATTGTGCACTTCCACCCTTGTAGTTACAGTTTGGGGAAAGCCATTTTCTGTTCCAGCATTTTGATATTCCAGTACACAGAGCATCTCTATAAAGACATAGTTTGACAGGGTTGAGTATGAAGGAACTCTAATGGCCTGCACAAAGTCCTCAAACCTCCTGAACACCTTTGAGATGGCGGAATGCATGGGATTGCAAATTGTGAGCCAGATCGTCTTCTCAAACATCAGTACCTGACCTCACAAATGTTCTTTTGGCTGAATGGATATAAACTCCCATAGAAAACCTCCAAACGTACAAAAAAGTGGCAAACACCCTAACCTGTAACTAGCTTTTGCAGCAAGGTGCACATTGAAGGGCAATGCATGTTTGTTTGGGACAACCTCCAAAATCTTGTGGAAAGCCTTTCCAGAAAGGTGGAGACTGTTATAGCTGACAACAGGGCCTCTCCATGTTGTCAGGCATCATCTGGTGGCATTGTGGTCCTCAGACCTGAAAGGTGTAGTTCTGGAGACCACCAGTGAGTGTCTCTCAGTAGCCAGGAGGTCCCAGGAATTGGTCTGCATCTAATTCTGGTTGTTGGAAGGGCATTATCCCCTCTTGTAGCTTTCCACAGTACCTCAGTGTGTGTGCCAAACATCTTGATCCTGATGCCCTAGCTTTGATTCCTTTGGTTCTGTACCTGTTAACCTGACCGTGCTGCCTCTACCTGTTCCCTTGTACCTGATCCCTGCTCTAGCCCCCTTCCTGACCCGTCTCATCTGCTGTCCCTTGCACCTCCTGTCTGACCCTGCCTTTGCTTTGTATATAGTGTATCATAGTTATTTAATTTGTTAGGTAGTATTTAAGAAGATTTCACTTATCACATGTGTTTCATTTATGCTTTTTGCTTTGCTTTCGTCTTTTAAGGTTACTTTGCAAGGTAACGCAAGGAAGCATAAAAACCTTTGTAGTGTATTAAAGTGTTACTAAACCCACAGCAGTAACATCAGTCTGTATATGCAGTAAAGCATGCTTGTTATACTCACTGTGTAAGGTGTTAATCCTCTGCATTGTGTAAAAAGGCTGTTTAAGCCTGTCTTCTCTGATCTTTCCCTTCTTCCACTGTCCCCATCCATCTCCGGTTAGTACAGAGTCTTTGGAGTCACTTTGCACATGCTCAGTTCGGTGTGTATTGCTAAAGAGTTTTTTTCTTGGGAGAATGTATGTGATTAGCATATGTGATTGTATGTGAATGTATGTGATTAGCACAGAGCCAATCAGCATTGTCCAGACAGAGGGTCAGAAGTCCTGCAGCCTCACAGGACAGTCTGAGTAGAATGAAAACTCCTCCCACAAGCTTTAACCAGACACTGATAGAAGTCATAAGACTGCTACATATTGCTAATGAGAAAAAGATATTTAGCATATTACATTTACTAAAAGAGCCCTTGCACACTGGGGCGGGGGGCGGCGTCGGCGGTAAAACGCCGCTATTATTAGCGGTGTTTTACCGTCGGTATGCGGCCACTAGCGGGGCGGTTTTACCCCCCGCTAGCGGCAGAGAAAGGGTTAAATACCACCGCAAAGCGCCTCTGCAGAGGCGCATTGCCGGCGGTATAGCCGCGCCGTCCCATTGATTTCAATGGGCAGGAGCGGTAAAGGAGCTGTATACACACCGCTCCTTCACCGCTCCGAAGATGCTGCTAGCAGGACTTTTTTTACCGTCCTGCCAGCACATCGCTCCAGTGTGCAAGCCCTCGGGGCTTTCACACTGGGATGACAGCAGCGGCACTTTCGGGGCGGTTTGCAGGCGCTATTATTAGCGCAATAGCGCCTGCAAACCGCCTCAGTGTGCAAGGGCTCAAATAATTGCATTTCCATGTTCTGTGTACTGTGGGACACCAGATATAGTGACTGCAGGGTCCTGGGTTTAGTAATACTTTAATGCTTTACCAAATAAAATGCTGCACATATAAACTGCTTCCAATTTTGGGACAACAATACACGATGTACAGAGTATACAAATGTACAAGCTATCTATCATTTCTAGCAAATGAGCATAGAAAAATGTATGCAATGGTTAATACACTATAAGTTACTTAGCTTGAGTTTCTGATGATGGAGTCTTCTACCTTTTATCCACAATCTCTCCAGACTGCTCCTTGTTTCATGGAGTCCTGTACTACTACTTCTTCTATTGTGTTTACCACATGGCTATTTTCAAGTCCTTTTCCCCTTTTCCCTTAGGCGCATGAAAGATCTCGATTTGGCTTTCAATGTGATATACGGGTATATTGTGGTGCCTTGCTGTGCCACCCACTTGCAGTATATCTCCTGTGAGCGGATCAGCAAGTGGTTAATTTCTCAGAAATGGTGAAATGTCACCAAAAATTACCCAATTTTTGCAGAAATTTCAAGTGCGTGAAAGCTCTCGATTTGGATCACATAGTGAAGTACAGGTACGTTACGGTGCCTTGCTGTGCCTCCCGATCACAGTATATCTACTGTGAGCCGTTCGGCAAGTGGTTAATCTCTCCAAAATGGTGAAATGTCACCAAAAATTTCTCAATTTTTGCAGAAATTTCAGGCACATGAAAGCTTTAGATTTGGCTTTCATAGTGACGTATGGTCACGTTGTGGTGCCTTGCTGTGCCGCCCGCTCACACTATATCTACCCTGAGTGGGTCGGCAAGTGGTTAATTTCTCCGAAATGGTGACATGTCACCAAAATTTACCAAATTTTTGCAGAAATTTCAGGCGCATGAAAGATCTCAATTTGGCTTTCCCAGTGATGTAGGGGTACATTGTGGTGCCTTGCTCTGCCACCCAATAGCAGTATATCTACTGTAAGCAAATCGGCAAGTGGTTAATTTCTCCAGAGAAATGGTGAAATGTCACAAAAAACTTGCCAATTTTCGCAGAAATTTCAGTTGCATGAAAGCTCCCGACTTGGTTTTAATACTGGCGTACGGGTACGTTGTGGTGCCTTGCTGTGCCACCCACTCGCAGTACTGTGAGCGGGTCGGCAAGTGGTTAATTTCTCAGAAACGGTGAAACGTCCCCAAAAATTTCCCGATTTTCGCAGAAATTTCAGGCTCATGAAAGCTCTGGATTTGGCTCATCCCCTCGTCTCTGCACTCAACGTGTTAAATGGCTCTTTACAAATTCATAAACTTCTCTCTGAACCACAGCAGCCTCCTGAAGATTAAAGCCAGCTCAATTTCCAAAGGAAGATTTACAAACCCTTAAAAAAAAAAAAAAAAAAAAAATGCCATCTCCTTTAAAATGTAAACTACCTCCATGAATGCATTTTTGCAAAGTCGCTTTTTTTCGGCGTGTGTGCGTTCTCAATAATACACTACCTCTTGTGAATTAATTATATGAAATAATGAAAACTCTGAGCCTAACAATCACTGGCACGGAATCAGCTTTGTTAGAATGTTAAGATGCAAAAAATATGCACATTGCTCCAGCCTCCCCATCAGTAATTAAGATAAATGCATCAATTATTAAACATGCAAACATGTCAAGCAAGCATAACTAATTATTTGAGCATGTTAACAGTTGTTTAATGTTAACAAGCAGTGAATTATTAAAGACCCAGGTGTCACATTTTAGATTCCATCAAACGCCGACTTGTAAAAGAGATTGGGAGTTGTGCAGAGATATTTCAGTCAAATAAGCGATAAAGTTCAACTTGTTTCCAATAAAGACAGGAAAGTCATTTGCAAATAATTATGGCAAGTTTCAAGAAAAGTGTCCTGGGTGCGTCGTTTGAATCTTAGATGGGGCCGTGAAGCTTTTCCGTTTTTGTCACGCGCCTTGTCAATGTTCTTGTGTAAAGTTTATCTTCTTGTACTGCTTTGAAGAAGAAATGGTGTTAAAAGAGACACTGTCACTTTACAAGGCAGAGGGACAGAGTCTCTACAAAGGGGCAGGGGCGGCTGTTGCTCCATCAGTCGGGGGGGCGTCAGACAGATCTGACCACAGACCCCCCCATCGCTCCAACGCGCCACCCCACATTAACCCCCCCTGCCACTCGAGCCCACCACCACACACCATTGACAACACCGCCCACCCCCCCCCGGTTGCCATCTCACCCTCTCACCCGCCAGGCCCCCGTCAGCCCCGCACTGACCCCGTGCAGGTCATGGCTCTGGTGGCGGCTTCCCCCCCCTCCGTCTCCTCCATGTCCTGGCGGTCGCTTATCCTCCCAGCCAATTGGGTCGTCAGACTCCCGGCCAATGGGGTCTTAGGACACCCGGCCAATCATGAAGCGGGTCCTGAGCCCACCATTGATGGGGAGTCCTAAGACCCCTGAGAAACAGGAAGACATTAGCGAATATTAATTCACTAATGTCACACAAGAGGGTGGGCTCAGGGCGCAGTGCTCTATGCCCCGTGCCCACCCTTTAGAGCTTGAGGCTCTAATCATGTGCTTCTAAAAAAAAAAAAAAAAATCCATAGAAATCCATGTATATTAGGGGGGCAGGTGTATGTATTACCCGTGCGCCTCTAATGGCCGCTGCAGCAAAGGGGCTCCTTATACTCACTTTGCCTGCACTTCCCAGTCGTTCTTTGTCCTTTAGTGCCATTCATATGACTATGGTAAGACAAACACCAAAATTCCTTTACCACTACGACCCCCCCCCCCCTCTTAATTGTTACCAACAATTATAGAATAAATAGACAACATCCTTTTTGGAGTATTATTATGTTTAACAAGCAAACATAATAATCTCTAAGATAAATACTAAACCAAGTTGCCAATCTTTGAAGACACTTAAGAACCCCAAAGCGTTTTGTATCTGTGTGACCACATACAGGTCCCCAGCCGCAACACACCAACTTGGAGACGATCTTAACTCTCCACATTCATATACAGTGGCGGTGCGTCCATAAGGGTGCACGGGCTCCGCCCCCTCTCTCCAGCACCCCCCTATATGTAAAATGGATAGATTCATGCATTGCATGAATCTATCCGTGGCCGCTGCCACCCCCTATTCAGGTGTCCGGCTCCTTTTCAGATGCCGGGAGCCTGAATTTCAGCGGCGGCGGGGGTATTTTTGAAGCACCTGATTAGAGCCAAAAGTTCTAATAGGCTTCAAAAAAGGTGGACTCGTGGCACAGAGCATTGGGCTACGAGCCCACCCAGGTGTGTTAGCAAAGCAAATGAATATTTGCTTTGCTAACACTGAACTGCCTCTCCGCCAATCAGGGAGCGCGGGTCTAATACCTGTCACCTGATTGGCTGAAGGCACAGACATAACCTATTGGATGGCTAGCGGAACGGAGGAGGAGACGCACGAGAACCATGGAGGATGCAGGAGCCGTTGCCTGCCAGTCCCACAGCTCGCCGCTGTCACCCAGATGGGGTAAGTGCCGGTCTGACGGAGGGCGAGCGGGGGGGTCACAGTGGCTGCATATGATGGGCACAGAAGCTGCATATGGTGGGCACAGAGGCTGCATATGATGGGCACAGAAGCTGCATATGATGGGCACAGAAGCTGCATATGATGGGCACAGAAGCTGCATATGGTGGGCACAGAAGCTGCATATGATGGGTACAGAGGCTGCATATGATGGGCACAGAAGTTGTATATGATGAGCACAGGTTGCATATGATGGGCACAGAAGCTGCATATCGTGGGCACAGAGGCTGCATATGATGGGCACAGAGGCTGCATATGATGGGCACAATGGCTACATATTATGGGCACAGAGGCTGCATATGATGGGCACAGGCTGCATATAGTAGGCACAGAGGCTGCATATGATGGGCACAATGGCTGCATGTGATGGGCTCAGAAGCTGCATATGATGGGCACAGAGGTTGCATATGATGGGAACAATGGCTGCATATGATGGGCACAGAGGCTGCATGTGATGGTCAGAGAGGCTGCATATGGTGTACACAGAGGCTGCATATGATGGGCACAGAGGCTGCATAGGATGGGCACAGAGGCTGCATATTATGGGCACAGAGGTTGCATATTATGGGCACAGTGGCTGCAATTGATGAGTCCTTTTCAGTGTTTTTCAGAATTTCTCAGTTTGCTTGCGCCCCCCCCCCCCAAAAAAAAACAACTTTTGAGCACCGGCCACCACTGAAGGCGCATGAAATTAAACTAAAGGAGATAAAAGGGATCGTACCCATAAAAAATCAAAGGCACCAAAATACACATGAAAGGAAAAAAATATGCAGGAAAATAAACTCAAGGACCATAAAACAACCCTCCAGAAAAAAAAACACCCTCTAATGAAGAGCCCTTTCACACTGGGGCGGGCGGCGGCGGCGGTAAAACAGCGTTTTACCGTCGGTATGCGGCTGCTAGCGGGGCGGTTTTACCCCCCCGCTAGTGGCCGAGAAAGGGTTAAATACCACCGCAAAGCGCCTCTGCAGAGGCGCTTTGCCGGCGGTATAGCTGCGCCGTCCCATTGATTTCAATGGGCAGGAGCGGTAAAGGAGCAGTATACACACCGCTTCCTCATCGCTCCGAAGATGCTGCTGGCAGAACTTTTTTTTACCGTCCTGCCAGTGCATCGCTCCAGTGTGAAAGCCCTCTGGGCTTTCACACTGGAATGCAAGCAGCGGCACTTTCGGGTTGGTTTGCAGGCGCTATTATTAGCGCAATAGCGCCTGCAAACCGCCCCAGTGTGAAAGGGCTATAAGGCAGGTTTAAAAAAAAACAGTTACATTCCTGGCACGAATGTAACTGTCACATTTACTTCTGCCCTAAACCACACGGTCAAACCATCAAGTGGCTGGTGTCATAACTGATCACATGTGCACCATCATGGCAGTTGAAGATCAAACAGAGGCCAAGATGGCAGCTTCCTTGGCTGAAATGCATAGGAGGCTTTAGTTCCTTTTTAAAGAAGAAAAAGGGTCCAAAAATGATGGAGGAGATATAAAGAAGCTCTCATAATGCACAGAGAGCTCTATGTATTCAGCTCTTTAAAGATATACCAATGCATTGGGACTGCAAAGTGGGTATAGACACATAATTATTCGGGGTGTCTAGTCTTTACCTGAATAATAGTACCCCCCCCCCCCCAGTTTTGTTTGGAGCAGACCTATTTAGGTAGTCTTGATGGTTAGGCTGCAGACAACAATAACAAATCAGAACTGGTATATACCTAATGCAATACTTTACATTACAGCTTTATCTTCCTAATGTGTGCACTAAAAAAAGGGCAATTTTTACGGTTTGAAAGCAAGCAGCAAATTTTACTCACTATGATAAAATAATTCAGACCTCCGACTATAGGATGAGCATGCAAAAACAAAAGCTGAAGACTTCAAAAACCCTACAGCATGGGAGATTATAGCTGTAAGTCTTCAGCTTAGATCAATACTCCAGTAATAGACACACTAGTGTCCTTACATCCATATTTCCTCTGCCTTTCGAACCAAAAAAATGTCTGCATTAGATTGGTGGATGAGGTGATTTACTGAGGTATCAATGAAGGACTCGCCCGGCCTCAGCTCAGCAGCAGAGAAGCTTGGTTATTATGAGCAATGCTGCCAGCTATGATGGATTATTAGGTATAGAGCGGCTGGTTGTAAAGTGGCAGTCCACCCAGAATAAATATTTGAGTTCTTTTTGGGAAGATTCTAGAAAATTCAACTACCCAAGAATTTCTTCTATTTCTGAGGGGCTTTCTAGGCAATAGGGTTTTCTCTCCTAAACCTGCACACGTATTATAACCAATACAACTTGATTCCTCTTTCCCTGTTGGGTTTCCTTTTTAAAAAAAAAAAAAATCATAAACGTCAAGGAGCAAAACAAGGAGATCATATGAGAAGTCAACAAGGAACTACCAGACTTCACTCATAGCTTGGATTTTCTCAATGACACCAACTATTACAAAGCTATGCAAGGTAGTTTCACTTCTTGGACACTCTTAGACAGTGTCCTTACCTTTCAGGTATCCATGAAATAGTCTACCATCGCATTTTAGGTGGATACAATGACAGTTGTGAAGGTTGTAATTTGGATGACCCTTACAGTGCTAAGCAAGGTGGTTTCGCTCCTCATACACTCTCAGGCAGTGTCTTTACTTTTTAGGGTCCCATGAAGAAGTCAACAGGGAGCCAACAGACTTCATTCATAGCTTGGATTTCCTTAATGTCACCAATCATTAAAAAGCTAAGCAAGGCATTCTCACTTCCCATACACTCTCAGACAGCGTCTTCACCTTTTAGGCATCCATAAAGTGTTCTACTATCGCATTTTAGATGAAGACAATGACAGCTGTGAAGGTGGGTACTTGGATGACCCTTTAAATGACATGAATCTATAACAGTGCTAAGCAAGTTGGTCTTGCTCTTCCTACACTTTCAGACAGTGTCTTCACCTTTTCAGGTCCCCATGAAAAAGCTAAACAAGGTAGTCTCACTCCTCCTACATTTTCAAACAGTGTCATCTTTCGGGTACTCATGAAACAATCTTCTACAATCACAGTTTAAATGGATACAACTGAATCAGAAAATTGGAGAACCACACAAAAATTTTGGAGTCCCAATATGAGGTTTTATTCCAAACACATAATGAACATAACAGCCAATGCGTTTCAGGGGTCACAGATAAGAACTCAGACTATAAATAAATTTTAATATCAAAAGTAGCTTGGTAATATTCAGCAGTTGGTTCATTATGTGTTTGGAATAAAACCTCATTTTGAAATTCAACATTTGGGTGTGGCGCTCCTTTCTTCTGATCCAGTTATTACACTTACATCCTGAAGTATGGGAGTTCCTTGGTATACAGAAGCAGCCAACATATCATCCAGATGCCTTGGGATATTATCAGTATAGTTTTAATAAAACTAATCTCATGTACCAAGGAATATCTATTTAAGGTCTGAGCGCCATCAATTCGCTACCTTTAGTGAATACAATGACAGTTGGGAAGTGAGTCCACGGGTGACCCATTAAATGACATAGATTTATTACAGGGCTAAGCAAGGAAGTCTCGCTCCTCTTACATTCTTAGACCTTTCTTCCCTTCTTCGCTTTCGTGTAAGAGTAAGGGGTCAGCAGGATAGGTATACAAGCAGGTCACCCAGGCAGATGACGCAGGCTCACCCGAGGTGCGAGGTCTAAGCACTAACCGATGTTCACCAGAGCTCCTGATGGTGGAGATGGGTTTTGTTACATGTTAGTACCAGGTCGTGGTCCTCAGGATCGCCCCACCAGGAGATGAGCAAGCCGGGGTCCAGTAGTAGATATAGCAGGTAGGGATCAAGCAGAAACATAGTCAATAAACAAGCCAAAGGTCGGTAACAAGTAGTTGCAAGCTGGGATCAAGCAGAAGCGTAGTTGTGGAACAAGCCAAGGGTCTGTAACAAGTGGTGACAAGGATACGGCCAGCAGCAGGCGTGACAAGAATGAGATATTGGCTGGAGAGAGCACAATAATCTGGCAAACAGGAAGTGCAAAGGCATGGCTTAAGTAGGGAGTTCATGGGAGGAGCAAAGAGTTCAAGGTTCATGGGAAACAAGGTAGAAGGCAAGAATATCTGAGAGATTGTCCAGGAAGCTGCCCAGCATCCTAGGTGGCTCAGCAAGAAGAGACATTACCAGACATAGCAGAGGTCGTATGTTCAGACCTGGGTCCTGACATCAGGTCTTCATGAAATGATCTTCTACAATCACAGTTTAAGTGAGTACAATGGCAGTTGTCAAGGTGGGCACATGGATTACCTTTTTAAATTACACCAATCTTTTACAGCACTAAGCAAGGAAGTCTCACTCCTCCTACACACTCAGACAGTGCCTTCACCTTTCAGGTTCTCAATGAATGGTTCTTCTCCAATCACAGTTTAAGTGGATACAATGTCAGTTATGAAGGTAGGTACTTGGATGACCCTTTATATGACATCAATCTATTACAGTACTAAGCAAGGAAGTCTCACTCCTCCTACACTCTCAGATGGGGCCTTCACCTTTCCAGTCCAGTGCCCGTTAAATTATCTTCTCCAATCACAGCATAAGTGGATACAATGGGAATTGTGAAGATAGGTACTTGGATGACACTTTAAATGGCATCAATCTACTACAGTACTAAGCAAGGAAGTCCCACTCCTTCCACACCCTCAGATGGTGCCTTCACCTTTCCAGTGCCCATGAAATGATCTTCTCCAATTACAATTTAAGTGGATACAGTGGCAGTTGTAAAGGTAGGTACTTGGATGACCCTTTAAATGACATCAACCCATTACAGCACTAAGCAAGGAAGTCTCACTCCTCCTACACTCTCAGGCAGTACCTTCACCTGTCCAGCCTCCATGAAATGATCTTCTCCAATCACAGTTTAATGGATAAAATGACAGCTGAGAAAGTGGGACCATGATTTTTTATGAAAACATCATCTACAAGCACAATTTAGGTGGATACGATAAAGACGGTGAAAATGGGTCCATGAACGACCATTTAACTGACGTCAATCCTGCTACAGAAGCATTCTTTCTTTCACCCTGCTCTCCCAAGGTCATCTCCGAGGTGGTCTTGTGAGTTTCCGCCATCGTCCTTCTCTATTGGCTTGTGCCCTCATGAATCATACCATTCGCACGCTGAACTCCTGGTGCCTCCTGTCCACCCAACCGCCTGACTTCCACCATTTTTCTTCATTTTCACTAACAATTTGGTAATGAAATATTGATTTTTACTTAGATTCAGATAGATGTTATTAAGTTTGCATTGACGAATTGCCCCTTCTCTGTGGCTGGAAGTGCCTCAGTCAAATCCTAAGTGCGCTTCTATATATTGTGATGTATTCATTTGACATATCCGTCACCCTGCGTTGCCTCGATTGGAATTACAAAGTGGAATTAGATGCCGTAATATATTGCGGCGTCGGCTGTTGCGCGCCCGAAGTTAGTCTTTGTTATAGAATTGTTTAACCAGGTCTTCCTACGTGCTACGAGGAGTTTGAGACGCATGAAAATTTGACTGGGGTTTTTAAAGCAATGACATCACCACACTGGTGGCGCCCACCACAAATTCTATCCCACTCCTTCGAGCCCTCTTCTAAAACTCCCTGTGCTTTTTTGGGAGACACTCCCACTGCAAGCCAGACATCAAGTTTCAGGTGGCTGGTGACAACCCCAAGCTTTACTTTTGGTTTGAACTGTTATTGTATACAGGCTTCTCTCCTGTACTGAAATTGCTTACTCTGATTTCACTGCACACTGTGAGCTTCCCTCAATGTGCATTAGAAACTTCTAAGGGAGAGCCTGCCTCATTTCCTAGCTGGAGGACACCCAGCATTGTGTAGCCCTCCTCCCTCAACAAACCCCCCCCCTGTCTGCCATCCCTGACCCAGCCCTTTCATTCAGTTCTTTCAATTACACTATATTACCAAAAGTATTGTGACGCCTGCCTTTACACACACATGAACTAGTCCATAGGGTCAAAGATTAGTTGGCCCACCATTAGCAGCTATTTCAACTCTTCTGGGAAGGCTGTCCACAAGGTTTAGGAGTGTGTCTATGGGAATGTTTGACCATTCTTCTAGAAGCGCATTTGTGAGGTCAGGCACTGATGTTGGACAAGAAGGCCTGGCTTGCAGTCTCCGCTCTAATTCATCCCAAAGGTGTTTTATCGGGTTGAGGTAAGGGCTCTGTGCAGGCCAGTCAAGTTCCTCCACCCCAAACTTGCTCATCCATGTCTTTATGGACCTTGCTTTGTGCACTGGTGCGCAGTCATGTTGGAACAGGAAGGGGCCATCCCCAAACTGTTCCCACAAAATTGATGGCATGAAATTGTCAAAAAGGTCTTGGTATGCTGACGCCTTAAGAATTCCCTACAGTGCAGCAAAGGATGAGTTGTGAACTCGAAAGTTAGGAGCCCACTGGAACTCTGGTAGATAAAGAGATAGCTTTCTATACTTGCATTATTTTTAATAACAAAAAATATGGGGAAATTTTAAAAAAATATGTTGTCCAGATATACTTTTTTAAGACCGCTTATCGTGATTGTGAAAACAGTTTAGAACCTCTAGTTTGGGATTTTTAAGGCAATGATAATGAGGCTTATTGTGATTGTAGCCGCATTAGTTCACTTGCAACAAAACAGTTGTGTACTACTTGGAACGAGAAGAAGGGAATACCCCCAAAAGCCTGTCCTGAAAATTTAACTGTTTAGAAATACTTCTTAAATTTGTCCATTTCTGGTCATTCCAAGGTCCCTTGTTACCTCAAGACCCACACACACTTTACACTAACTCAAGGGGTCATGTTTACCTCAAAATAACCTTGCCTGAGGCCCTGTCACTATAGGCACTGACCTTTGAGGGTCAGGGCAGGTCAAGAGAGAAGACCTTGTCCAGTGTGTGCCGTCCTTTGAAGATGAATACTTAGCTATGTAACCTCCTGGTGCGAAACTCATTTCTGTCATGGAGATGACATAAACTAAGACAAGAGGTTGGAATAAAGCCGGAGGAAACAAATTCTCTGAGTAATGAAAAAAAAAAAAAAAAAAAGTCTAACAAAATAAAAATTCAGATATCTAATAGGTTGCTGTCACTTGGCAATCGGCAATAATTCTTTATTGGTAGAAGCCACCATCCACCTCCCTCTGAACTGAGCACTAACTAGGTCATGTTTCACGGAAATCATTGACCTTTAGAGAGACGGGCTTAAATGTTTTAGGAACTTTGGGAACTGGAAGAAAAAAGGAGAAGAAAAATCAATAAAAATAAATGATGTGGAGGGCACGGTGAAGCTGTCTCTCCGCTTTCAGGTTTGACTTGTGTCTGAGTGTATTTGGAGGTGGTGCAGCCATAAGTCAACCGATTGTTCTGTTAGGATAGGAAAATTAGGTTGATCAATAAATTATATCTTTGAAAGACCTTCAAGATGCAACATTATTACCCTAGGGCAAAAGTTAGTTGGAACTTGGCGATCATAACCTCACGAGGCCACCCACGTTGACTCTGTTTACCTGGATATCCTTGCCTTATGGTGGAGTTCATAAAGGTCCATGGTACAGCCACTCCCGTTCTGTATAGCAACGAGGAGTCAAGGGAAAGAATTTGAAGTAAGCCTCATGGTTCAGCAACCTTGTCCCACTACAGTAGCAACCTTTCTTAACCTTTTCAACACAGAGGAACCCTTAAAATAACTTTCTGGTCTCAGTGAACCCATGCTATATCTATGACTCATGATATATTAGTGTGATGGTCAGTGGGAAGAATGCTCCTTACACTTGTGGCCATTGGGAAAAATTACCCCCTTATAGATAGCTAAAAAGATCGATGGTGTCAGTGGGAACTTATCTGAGAGGCTGAAGTTGTTCATTGCTCAAGGAACCCCTAGCAACCACCGAAGGAGACCTGGGGTTCCATGGAACACTGGTTGAGAAACTATGCACTAGAGTAGGGGTCTCCAAACTTTTCAAACAAAGGGCCTTCAGACTCCAGGAGCTCTGGATTGTGGCCAGCGGGGGTAGAAAAATGTCCCGGGCCCAGCATCAGTGAAAAGAAATAAGAAAATAAATATGGTCTCAGGGTTGGTGGTCAGTGGGAGGAATAGTGCCCCATTGCTGGTGTCAGTGGGAGGAATAGTGCCCCATTGCTGGTGTCAGTGGGAGGAATAGTGCCCCATTGCTGGTGTCAGTGGGAGGAATATTGCTCCATTGCTTGTCTCAGTGAGAGGAATAGTGCCTCATATCATTGGGAGGAATAGTGCCCCAAGGGTTGAATAAAGGCTAGCAAGTGGCCACATCTGGCCCTCGGGCCACAGTTTGGAGACCCCTGCACCAGAGGATAGCTATTTGACTTCACAACTCAATGCCGTTCCTAATAGCAAACCCTAGGGTGAGTCCACCTGTTTCTATCAAATGTCACTTTATGCAAAAGACAAACTTCCTGGGAACCAGTCTGTATGAACGGTATGGCAACGTGCTGATTTGACAAGATCCACAGGCAGCATCCACTCTCTGGGAAGACTCAGAAGTTAAATAGAGTGTAATTCATTCCAGGGTGGCACATAAACACAGATGGTTGTGGCACTGTGGAGGCATTTAAAGTGGTTCTAAAGGCAGAAGGTTTTCTATGAATTAAGGTAAAAAAAAACCTTCTGTGTCCAGCTCCCGCCACCCCCTATACTTACCTGAGCCCCATGTCAGTCTATCATTGTGTGCATGAGAGCAGTATTGCTGCTCTCTCTCTCTCTCCTCACTGGCTCAAAGGCAGCAGCGGGAGATCCACTGGGCTGGCTATGTATGGACTTACCTGGACCAGGTGTTGAATCATATCAGCTATATCATTTAAAAATTTCTGAAATTTGTATAATTGTTTTTTGTGTCCCTTTGTGCTCCTATGTTGTCACCCTGTCACAAGGGTTTTTGCTGAAGACTACAAGTCATAGCATTTGTTATTTAGACTTGGTTCAGGGCCATCACTATCAGGAACTTCTATGTTCAGATGCCAGAAAACACTGTGGAGCTCCAAAGTCAAATTCAGTTTTGGTTAGTCAATATACACTCACCGGCCACTTTATTAACCTGTTCAATTGCTTGGTAACACAAATTGCTAATCAGCCAATCACATGGCAGCAGCTCAATGCATTTAGGCATCTAGACGTGGTGAAGACAACTTGCTGAAGTTCAAACCGAGCATCAGAATGGGGAAGAAAGGGGATTTAGGTGACTTTGAACGTGGCGTGGTTGTTGGTGCCAGACGGGCTGGTCTGAGTATTTCAAAAACTGCTGATCTACTGGGATTTTCACACACAACCATCTCTCGGGTTTACAGAGAATGGTCCGAAAAAGAGAAAATATCCAGTGAGCAGCAGTTGTGTGGAGAAAAGTGCCTTGTTGATGTCAGAGGTCAGAGGAGAATGGGCAGACTGGTTCCAGGTGACAGAAAGGCAACAGTAACTCAAATAACCACTCGTTACATCCAAGGCATTCAGAATACCATCTCTGAATGCACAACACATCGAAACCTTGAAGCACATGGGCTACAGCAGAAGAAGACCACACCGGGTGCCACAGCAAACTGAGGCTACAATTCGCACAGGTTCAGAAGATTGGAAAAACGTTGCCTGGTCTGATGAGTCTGGATTTCAGCTTTGAAATTCAGATGGTAGGGTCAGAATTTGGAGTAAACAACATGAAAGCATGGATCCATCCTGCCTTGTATCACCGGTTCAGGCTGGTGGTGGGGGTGTAATGGTGTGGGGGATATTTTCTTGGCACACTTTGGGCCCCTTAGTACCAACTGAGAATCGTTTAAACACCACAACCTACCTGAGTATTGTTGCTGACCATGTCCATCCTTTTATGACTACAGTGTCCCCATCTTCTGATGGCTCCTTCCAGCAGGATAATGCACCATGTCATAAAGCTCCAATCATCTCACCACTGGACAATGAGGTCCCTGTACTCCAATGGTCTCCACACCAGGCCTGTACTGGCCATAGGGACTACAGGGAGATTCCCGGTGGGCTGATGGCTCAGTGGGCCAGTCAGGTGCAGTCCTGGAGCCACTCCTCTCTGACAGTGAGTGATCGCAATTTCACTCCTGTCAGGAGGAGAAGCTTCCTTCCATTAGGCGTTATGCTCCCTCCAGCCTGCAGGGACTTTCCTTCCTCTCTCCCCTATCACTTGTTATCACATGACTGGAGAGAGGAACGAGAAGCAGCCTTCAAAACGGTGAGTCCATGTGGGAGGGGGAGGAAAGGGAGGACACTGATGTGAAGGGCTGCTGATGGGGGCTCTCTGATGGGGACTCTGATGTGAAGTGGGCTGCTGGTGGGGACTCTGATGTAAAGGGAGCTGCTGGTGGGGACTCTGATGTGAAGGAAGCTGCTGGTGGGGACTGCTATGTGAAGTGGGCTGCTGGTGGGGACTCTGATGTGAAGGGAGCTGCTGGTGGGGACTCTGATGTGAAGGGAGCTGCTGGTGGGGACTGCTATGTGAAGTGGGCTGCTGGTGGGGACTGTGATGTGAAGTGGGCTGCTGGTGGGGACTGTGATGTGAAGTGGGCTGCTGGTGGGGACTGTGATGTGAAGTGGGCTGCTGGTGGGGACTCTCTGTGAAGGGAGCTGCTGATTGGGACACTCTGATGTATGAGGGACGCTGTTGGGGACACTCTGATGTAAGGGGGACGCTGTTGGGGACACTCTGATGTAAGGGGGACGCTGTTGGGGACACTCTGATGTAAGGGGATGCTGTTGGGGACACTCTGATGTAAGGGGGATGTTGTTGGGAACACTCTGATGTAAGGGGGATGCTGTTGGGGACACTCTGATGTAAGGGGGATACTGTTGGGGACACTCTGATGTAAGGGGGATGCTGTTGGGGACACTCTGATGTAAGGGGGACTCTGTTGGGGACACTCTGATGTAAGGGGGACTCTGTTGGGGACACTCTGATGTAAGGGGGATGCTGTTGGGGACACTCTGATGTAAGGGGGACGCTGTTGGGGACACTCTGATGTAAGGGGGACATTGTTGGGTACACTCTGATGTAAGGGGGACACTGTTGGGGACACTCTGATGTAACGGGGGCGCTGTTGAGGACACTTTGATGTAAGGGGGACGCTGTTGGGGACACTCTGATGTAAGGGGGACGCTGTTGGGGACACTCTGATGTAAGGGGGACGCTGTTGGGGACACTCTGATGTAAGGGGGACGCTGTTGGGGACACTCTGATGTAAGGGGGATGCTGTTGGGGACACTCTGATGTAAGGGGGACGCTGTTGGGGACACTCTGATGTAAGGGGGATGCTGTTGGGGACACTCTGATGTAAGGGGGATGCTGTTGGGGACACTCTGATGTAAGGGGGCGCTGTTGGGGACACTCTGATGTAAGGGGGGCGCTGTTGGGGACACTCTGATGTAAGGGGGATGCTGTTGGGGACACTCTGATGTAAGGGGGACTCTGTTGGGGACACTCTGATGTAAGGGGGACTCTGTTGGGGACACCCTGATGTAAGGGGGATGCTGTTGGGGACACTCTGATGTAAGGGGGACGCTGTTGGGGACACTCTGATGTAAGGGGGACATTGTTGGGTACACTCTGATGTAAGGGGGACACTGTTGGGGACACTCTGATGTAACGGGGGCGCTGTTGAGGACACTTTGATGTAAGGGGGACGCTGTTGGGGACACTCTGATGTAAGGGGGACGCTGTTGGGGACACTCTGATGTAAGGGGGACGCTGTTGGGGACACTCTGATGTAAGGGGGACGCTGTTGGGGACACTCTGATGTAAGGGGGATGCTGTTGGGGACACTCTGATGTAAGGGGGACGCTGTTGGGGACACTCTGATGTAAGGGGGATGCTGTTGGGGACACTCTGATGTAAGGGGGATGCTGTTGGGGACACTCTGATGTAAGGGGGCGCTGTTGGGGACACTCTGATGTAAGGGGGGCGCTGTTGGGGACACTCTGATGTAAGGGGGCGCTGTTGGGGACACTCAAAATTAAAGTGGGCCAGTCATGAGGAAGTCCAGGGCCAAATTTTTGTCCCAGTCCAGCCCTGCAGTCCACACTCACCACATCTCATCCAATAGAGCACCTTTGGGATGTGGAACGGGAGATTAGCATCATGGATGTGCAGCAGCCAACAAATCTGCAGCAACTTCGGGATGCCATCATGTCAATATGGACCAAAATCTCTGAGGAATGTTTCCAACACCTATGTCAATCTATGCCATGAAGAATGAAGGCAGTTCTGAAGGCAAAAGGGGGTCCAACCCGGTACTAGCAAGGTGTACCTAATGAAGTGGCCGGTGAGTGTATTTTGGATCATAGGAGAAAGCTGGATAAAAATCTTAGAGAACATACAGTCTCTATACAGAATGCATATATGGTGGGAATTAAAGCCATGACCCTAGTGCTGCAAGACAAACCTGCTAACGGCTTAGCCGCCGTGTTGACTGCAGGTCTTCTTCAATTATATGCATGCAGAAAATACAATTAAGACATGTCTATTTTTTTTTTTTGTTAGCAAGCTAGGTGAGAGAATTTAATTGTAAATGTGGCGATGACAGCTTCGAGTGGTAATTCATTCTGTTCGAGGAGTGCCAGTATTTTCCATAAAATGAACAGTATTTAAATTTTCAATTCCGGCTATCGAGGTAGATAAAACGCGAATATTCGAGCTGAGTGTGCACTATGTGGAAAAAAAAAGGGCCGGATTAATTTAGCACTTGTGAGCAATTCTAGAATTTTGCCACAGGTAAAGTAACACATAGACCTCACAAAAGAAAATTATCATTTTTTACTTCTCACGTTCTGATGACTGCCACGGGGGCAATGAGTGATTATGAAGTTAGGTTCTTTTACACTTGTGTTAAAGCTGTACTCGAGGGAAGAACCGTTTATTCAAACCTGAAGTGTACAAAGCAAATCCTTAACTATGTCTTAGCTGACCCCCCACTCTAAGAAGGCACCGTTCCCACAAACCACCAATGTATAGGGGTTCATTGAATATTTAGTTGTTAAGAAGGTGAGGACCGCAGGAGAGTTTTATGGTGACCCCTGGCAGTTGACATGAGCCCAAACATGGTATGGGGTCTAACGGAGCTCTTGAGGGTGGAGATAGGGCAGAGACTCTAGGGATCCTGGTTTATTGCAAATTGTCACCAGGTCACAGCCTTCAGGATCACCCCACTAAGGCAACAGCAGGAACAGGGTGGCTACATAGTCAAGACTGTAGGCTGCAGGCAGTGAAATAGTCAGGTTCAGGCAGGAGTCAAGGCAGGCACCAAACTAGAGAGTAGTGAGGTACAGGCAAGGGTCTTGGCAGGCAGCAAACAAGGGAGTTGTTAGGTTCAGGCAAGAGTCTTAGCATGTGGCAAGCGAGAAAGTAGTCGAGTCCAGGCAAGAGTCTTGGCAGGCAGCAAACAAGTTAGTAGTCGGATCCAGGCAAGGGTCTTGGCAGGAGGCAAACAAAAGAGTTGTTAGGTTCAGGCAAGAGTCTTGGCATGTGGCAAGCGAGAAAGTAGTCAAGTCCAGGCAAGAGTCTTGGCAGGCAGCAAACAAGTTAGTAGTCAGATCCAGACAAGGGTTTTGGCAGGAGGCAAACAAGAGAATTGTTAGGTTCAGGCAAGAGTCTTTGCATGTGGCAAGCGAGAAAGTAGTCAAGTCCAGGCAAGAGTCTTGGCAGGCAGCAAACAAGTTAGTAGTCGGATCCAGGCAAGGGTCTTGGAAGGAGGCAAGCGAGAAAATAGTCGAGTCCAGGCAAAGGTCTTGGCAGGCAGCAAACAAGGGAGTAGTCGGGTCCAGGCAAGACTCTTGGCAGGCGGCAAAAAAGAGAGTTGTTAGGTTCAGGCAAGAGTCTTGGCATGTGGAAAGCGAGAAAGTAGTTGGGTCCAGGCAAGAGCTACAGGTCATTGAGGGAACCATGAATGCCAACAAGTACTGTGACATACTGAAGCCAAGCATGATCCCTTCCCTTCGGGGACTGGGCTGCAGGGCAGTATTCCAACATGACAACGACCCCAAACACACCTCCAAGACGACCACTGCCTTGCTTAAGAAGCTGAGGGTAAAGGTGATGGACTGGCCAAGCATGTCTCCAGACCTAAACCCTATTGAGCATCTGTGGGGCATCCTCAAACAGAAGGTGGAGGAGCGCAAGGTCTCTAACATCCACCAGCTCCGTAATGTCATCATGGAGGAGTGGAAGAGGACTCCAGTGGCAACCTGTGAAACTCCGGTGAACTCCATGCCCAAGAGGGTTAAGGCAGTGCTGGAAAATAATGGTGGCCACACAAAATATCGACACTTTGGGGTGTACTCACTTTTGTTGCCAGCGGTTTAGACATTAATGGCTGTGTGTTGAATTATTTTGAGGGGACAGCAAATTTACACTGTTATACAAGCTGTACACTCACTACTTTACATTGTAGCAAAGTGTCATTTCTTCAGTGTTGTCACATGAAAAGATAGAAGAAAATATTTACAAGGGTGTGTACTCACTTTTGTGAGATACTGTATATATGCACAGTATATATATATATATATATATATATATATATAATGGTGTTATGTGGTCAGAAAGTGGTTGTAGCGCAGTGCTGAATATCAAAACATGCCCTGGCCATGGAGGGGGTGAAGCCTCCTGGAGGTCAAGTGGTCAAGTACTGGCAACAATGGTAATAAGGACAGATAAAGAGGGTGAATCTGCCAAAGAGAGACACACACTGCAATAAACACCTAACAAGGACTCTACCCCTTCCTTACTCTATCTTAACGAAAAACTAAAGTTTTGGCTTTCGATACCCTTTAAGACTCCAAGTACAGTTCTCCTTGTTATATAGGTTAGTGATATGTATATAAGCCCCTGCATGAAAAACCACAACATAAAAGAAATGCCATATTTTTTTAAACGGCGGCAACAAAATATAAAATACAACCCGTCCCCGGCATATGTTTAATAGTTTCTGAATTTAAGAAAGCAAAATATCATTTCAGCCCGGCGAGTATAATACTTTTTGGGAATAAATCACGCAGCATTTTCATGGCAGACATATAATTTTATGATTTTTATGACTATCATACAGATCCCTCTCATGTTTTATGGGTTCACTTACTTTTATAGGATTTTATAGAATCATTTGCCTGGGAAAAAAAAAAAGGGACGCTGGAACATTACGGATCATTGTACCCTCTCCTGAGACTAAATAAAGTGCCCGTGTAGAGTGGGTGGCACAGAGGAGCCCCGTCTTAAATTTTATTTTAACATAAGCTGAACAAGGGTGTGTGATTGGGGCTGTTAAGGCTCCCTTTGTTCATTCGATCGTTTCTTAGTTTTGATAAAGGATGACTTTGCCTGCCTCGGTACAACTGACCCCGGTGTAGAAACAATATTTAAAGCGGTATAAAACCCAAAACCAAAAATGCAATATATTGCAAATTACCGATCATTAGATGTGGTGGCCGCATTTGTTTTCTTTTTTAACCACTTCAGCTCTGGAAGATTCACTCCCTCCCTCCCTCCTCCCCCCCCCCCCCCCCCCGCATGACCAGGCCTTTTTTTTTGTGACACGGCACTGCATTACTTTAACTGACAATTGCGCAGTCTGCGACGCTGTACTCAACTTTATGTCCCTTTTTTTCACACAAATAGAGCTTTCTTTTGGTGGTATTTGATCACCTCTGCGTTTTTGTTTTTGTTTTTTTTGCGCAAAAACAAAAAGGGACCGACAATTAAAAAAAAAAAAAAAAAAAAATACTATTTTTTACCTTCTGCTATAAAACACATCTAATAACAAACAATTAAAAAACAATTGAATTTCTTCATAAATTTGGGCCAATATGTATTCTGCTACATATTTTTGTTAAAAAAAAAAAAAATCCCAATAAGCGTATATTAATTGGTTTGTGCAAAGGATACATAGTTACATAGTCTGGTTGAAAAGAGACACAAGTCCATCAAGTTCAAGCAAAAAAAAACAAAAAAAAAAAAAAAACATACAAACCCATATACACACCTTCACCCATGTATCATGTACATTTAGGAAAGAATCCAGGCCTTTTTTAAAGCAATCTACTGAGCTGATCAGAACCACCTCTGGAGGGAGTCTATTCCACATTTTCACAGCTCTTACTGTGAAGCAACCTTTCTGTATTTGGAGATGAAATCTTTTTTCCCTCTAGACGTAAAGAGTGCCCCCTTGTCCTCTGTGATTACCTTAAAGCAGTGGTTCTCAACCTGGGGGTCGGGACCCCCTCGGGGGTCGATTGATGATTTGCCAGGGGTCACCAAATATGTTCCTGAAGCCCGCGCCGCTCTCCCAGACTTTTTTGCAGCCGCCCAGCAGGGTTGTCCCTGGAGCCCACGGCCGCCCACTCAGCCTCTTCACAGCCACCCATTCAGTTCACAGGATGGCTGGGGGGGGGCAGAGACTGGAGGTCAGCTGACTGGTGAGGAATGTGAAGTGGGAGGGGCTGGAGGAGACCCTATCTACTGATTTAGGCATAGGTGTCACTGCTACGGACACCACAAAGTCGAAGGCACAGTGAAGCCGGAGACACAGTGAGTAACACTACCTGTGATTATAGTTGCCATTAAAAGTCCCCACTACAGTTCTCAGATCAGCAGATGACCTTGATCAAGAGCACCTAAGTTGGATGATCAGAACTCCCCCTAGCATTGCCACACATCCCAACTCCTCGCCAGCACTGCCACTCATCCCACCCCCCACCAGCATTGCCACTCATCCCAACTCCCCCCCCCCCCCCCCACCAGCACTGCCACTCATCCCAACTCCCCACCAAGGAAAAAGAGAAGGAATAAAAATAGAGAATACATGGGAGGGCGAGGAACAAAGAAAAAGGGAGAGAAAGAATAAGAGAAAGAACAAGAAAGACAGCTAGAGAGAGGGATGGTAAGAAAAAACAAGAAATTAGGATAGAGAGAGATAAAAGGGAAAGAAAAAGAGAAGGTACATCCTAAAATGTATCATAAGGGGTTTTAATACGAGTGGAAAGGACTCAGGGAGCACTAAATGTCCGTGGGTTAGGGGTGCAAATGACTTGTCTTGCCTTGTGTGCTGACAACCAACGCTACGAAAATATTTTTACTGTTAGGGGTCCCCACAACTTGGGAAATTTTATCAAGGGGGTCACGGCACTAGAACCACTGCCTTAAAGTTAATAATTCAACACCAAGTTCACTATATGGACCCCTTATATATTTGTACATGGTGATCATATCCCCCCTTAATCTCCTCTTCTCAAGAGAGAATAAATTCAGTTCCTCTAATCTTTCCTCATAGCTGCGCTCCTCCATGCCTCTTATCAGTTTGGTTGCCCTTCTCTGCACTTTCTCCAGTTCCGCGATATCCTTTTTATGAACTGGTGCCCAAAACTGAACTGCATATTCCAGATGAGGTCTTACTAATGATTTGTACAGGGGGGCAAAATGATATCTCTCTCTCTGGAGTCCATACCTCTCCTAATACAAGAAAGGACTTTGCTCGCTTTGGAAACCTCAGCTTGGCATTGCATGTTATTATTGAGCTTATGATCTACCAAAACCCCCCAGATCCTTCTCCACTATGGATTCCCCCAGTTGTACTCCCCTTAGTATATATGATGCATGCATATTCTTAGCCCCCAATAACTTTACATTTATCAACATTAAACCTCATTTACCACCTCATTTAGTTGCCCAATTAGACAGAGCATTGAGGTCGACTTGTAAACTGGAGACATCGTGTAAGAACGTTATTCCACTCAATAGCTTGGTGTCATGTGCAAACACAGAAATGGTACTTTTAATACCAGACCCGATATCATTTATAAAGATATTAAAACGTAAGGGTATTGCTGCAGTATTGCTGCTGACCATGTCCATCACTTTATGACTACAGTGTCCCCATCTTCTAATGGCTCCTTCCAACAGGATAATGCACCATATCACAAAGCTCAGATCATCTCATCACTGGTTTCTTGAACATGACAATGAGGTCACTGGACTCCAATGGCCTCCACAGTCACCAGATCTCAATCCAATAGAGCACCTTTGGGATGTGGTGGAATGGGAAAATGGCATCATGGATGTGCAGCCGACAAATCTGTGGCAACTGAGTGATGCTATCATGTCACTATGGACCAAAATCTCTGAGGAATGTTTCCAACAACTTGTTGAATCTATGCCACAATAGAATGAAGCCAGTTCTGAAGGCCAAAGGGGAGTCCAACTCGGTGCTAGCAAGGTGGACCTAATAAAGTAGTCGGTGAGTGTATAAGGTTTCACATGTCAACTGTGAGACGGGGTTAGTGCCCAACCTTCAACAGTGTGAATTTAATTGGGTAGGTCAAAGTGGTAGAGGCTTCAACACAGTCGATGTATGACTAGTATGAGAGGACCCCCTTGAACTAGCGGCTCCTTGGGGGGTGAGCCACACATTTTTAAATGCAAGCAACGTAAGTATCTGAATTTGACTTGTTCAGAAGAACCAGGCAATACAAGACAGCTACAGGTGAATGCTGTTAAAACTAATTAAAGAAGATAAGAGAAGGCCGACCGACCTCACTCGACCTGACGCCTTGATGCCTCGTGTCCTGCTCAAGTCACCTCATTGCAAGGGCACTCTTGACATTCCCTTTTAAAAACCCTTTCAAAGCACCAAATTTACTTAAAATGCAGCGGGAGTCGTCTTCCTTCCAAAAAACACCCTAAATTATAGTTTCATCATCTTTAATCCTCTTTCACCTCGCATGTTAAGAACAAAAAAAAAAAAAAAAATGATGGCGCTTTGGGCAAGAGTCACTCTAATTTCAATCTATCTCCTTCTCTACTTTAAATAATTCTGTATTCATTACTTTGTACTCTTAGGAACCACAAAAGTGGTTTCTGCTATTACTCTACTGTAAATTAAATGCAATTTAAATGATTATCTCTTACATTTGTCATAACAAGAATTTATAGAGATGTCGTGTTCAGTTAAGTAGCAGGGGGGAATAAAAATGATTTTTTTTTTTAAGCTTATGATAGGATAGGCATTACATTTTTTGTGCCAAAAACGAATTCCAATATGTTAATATGTGACACTTGTATCATGATGTTATTTTTCAATATCAAAACAACATTTTGGGAATAAGACGTTCTTGTGGGACCATGACTTTTTTTTCCTTCTTTTTTTTTTGCAGGTGGGTTTGAAGTGTGATGTCAAAAGGTCCTCCATGCTGGAAACCCTTCATTCAAATAGATTTTCTCCTGAACTAAGCACGTGAGTGCAGATGCTGATGTAGCGCCCTCCTACAGAGGCTAAGAGGTACATTTAGCATTGGGCAGAATTGTTTACTTTGATCTGCTCAAGGCTCCACAGGCTGGGAGTTTGATTACCTCTCCATGACTCCAGGAGAAGCTTCTGGAGATTAGGGATGGGGGATTTGAATACCAGACTTGAATATTTAGTAGGGCCTATCCAATCCCTGGAGAGGTGTGCAAAGATGGTGGGTGGGTTCCAGTTAAAGGAGAAGTACAGCCAAAGCTTATTTGGATATACTTCTGTGGATCAGAGGAGTGCAGTTTGTTTTTTACTTCTGTGACCCATTTTAAGCAGTCAGCGGGCTAAAACCCGCTGTTGACTGACATCACAAAGCCCATCCAGGCTCGGGAAAGATTACGCCCACATCCCTCCTGCTGCCTCCACATCCTGGCCTGGCAACTCCAGCTGCTCCCGCCCCCTCCACAGCCTGGACCAGCAACGCCGGCCGCTCCCGCCCCCTCCACAGCCTGGACCGGCAACGCCGGCTGCTCCCGCCTCCTCCACAGCCTGGACCAGCAACGCTGGCTGCTTCCGCCCCTCCACAGCCTGGACCGTCAATTCCGGGCGCTCCCGCCCCCTCCACAGCTTGGACTGGCAGCGCCGGCCGCTCCCACCCCCTCCACAGCCTGGACTGGCAACGCCGGCCCCTCCCGCCCCCTCCACAGCCTGGACTGGCAACACTGGCCCATTCCTGCCCACTCCACAGCCTGGACCGGCAATGCCGGGCGCTCCCACCCCCTCCACAGCCTGGACCGGCAACACCGGCAGCTCCCGCCAGCCGCCCCCTCCACAGCTTGGACTGGCAACGCTGGCCACTTCCGCCCCCTCCACAGCCTGGACCAGCAACGCCAGGTGCTCCCGCCCCCTCCACAGCTTGGACTGGCAGCGCCGGCCGCTCCCACCCCCTCCACAGCCTGGACTGGCAACGCCGGCCCCTCCCGCCCCCTCCACAGCCTGGACTGGCAACACTGGCCCATTCCTGCCCACTCCACAGCCTGGACCGGCAATGCCGGGCGCTCCCACCCCCTCCACAGCCTGGACCGGCAACACCGGCAGCTCCCGCCAGCCGCCCCCTCCACGGCTTGGACTGGCAACGCTGGCCACTTCCGCCCCCTCCACAGCCTGGACCAGCAACGCCAGGTGCTCCCGCCCCCTCCACAGCTTGGACTGGCAGCGCCGGCCGCTCCCACCCCCTCCACAGCCTGGACCGGCAACGCCGGCAGCTCCCGCCAGCCGCCCCCTCCACAGCCTGGACTGGCAACGCCGGACCCTCCCGCCCCCTCCACAGCCTGGACTGGCAATG